>NC_066834.1:1895714-1915996 GCF_001640805.2 Lates calcarifer
CTGAAGACACAGCCGAGGTTTTTAAAGGGCTTTTCAGGACGCTTGCATTAGTTAAATTTTAATATAAGAGAGAGGGTGAGTGATGGTGGTTTAATCAAAGGGCCACACTGAACCCCTGATGGTGAATTTACATATGATAATTGGTGTTGTAACCAAACCTTTCATTCTCTCTACAATAAGAGTAATCTATGCAGCTGTGTGAGCCGCTCTCCGTGTTTGAGTTGTTTTGAATCCGTCCCAGAATAAGCTCTGAGTGATGTTTTTGTTCATTTACTGCGTCTGTGTGTGTGCGCGTCCACGTGTGGCACTCAAGGTTGTTTCCACCTCACGTCCCTCTCCTTCTTTCTACCCCTCTGCTGTTAATGGAACGAACAGGTGCATCTGTGCATGTGATCTAGCTTGAAAACTGCACTCAGTTTTCTCTGTTTGTGTTTCCTCTGACAGAGATCTACGTCCCTGGAGGTGTCGGTGACAGCCCACGACAATGTATCTGACGCACAGAGCAGCAGGCTCAGCCCAGTTCAGCGTGCACGAGGAGGAAGAGACGCTCCCAGAGCATCCCGGCAGAGCTGGCAGCGCCATCCACCAGCCCCTGTGCTGAAAGGCCCACAGGATACGCTCACAGCCTGGAGGCAGGAGCTGCAAATAAGGTAACCCTGCATCAGAATATAATCACACATGAGCGGAGGCTCTGCTGCCAGATACAATAGAAGTGATCACAGTCAGGACAGGCATTTTCCACATGTCAGCTCTGGCAGTACTGTTGTCTCCTGTCAAACAATATTCCACAAAAAATGAATATATTAACTCTAAAACTAACTTGGACTAAGGGATCAGTCTCAGTTTCAGCAGTAGTATCTGTTCTGGAGCTTTCAGTCACATGGAGCTGCTCGTTTTTGTGTTTTTCATTCACATTAAAAAAAAAAATGAAAATTTCACAACTACACTTCTGTGACAACTGAGCAGCTCCACCTCCCAGACCAGAGCCGCCACTCTGTGAGTTTGTTTTCTCAACTGCTGCTCTCGAGGTCGGTGAAATTTTAACCGTGGCTTTGAAGCCAACGGCTTTAATTGTGATCCAGACACATATTGTATTACACTTCCAGTTTTGGCAGTATGCATATTTTAAAGGGGAGGTGCGATTGATTTTTACACATCAAAGTCTGTTTACAGGTCTCAGAGAGTACAACTGCATAGGAAAAAAGTTGTATTAAGCCTGCTGGGGCTTCAGAGGGAGTTTTAAATTGCCTCAGCTACAAGTTTGAAAAATGAAAAAACACTACGCCACACTAATAAAGGGCAGCGTTCCCTCACAGTCTGTGTTTACATGACGCTTGTGTTGTTCTCAGTATGCAGGTATGGATCCCAGACAGAGGAGAGCGTCAGATGGGAGGTGCTTTGTGTTGTCAAGGAAACTTCGTCTGACATGGCCCCAACCACAGGACACCACTCTCCTCTGCCTGTCCTATAAGACAGAGCCAGGTGCTGGAGAGATGCTATTACTATTTCTCATATCCTCAAATACACAAAACACAAAGATTGTGCTCATCATCTCTCTCACTCTTTCTTTTTAGATCATTCTTTTACTTATGTAAATGAAGAGATTGATTATGAGGCCAAGGAGAAATGTAGGATGTCAAGAAACGGCCACAGCAGGTGTGAAACAGCTGTCGAGTCAAACATCTGTCTGTGCACAAGTCAAGAAAAATAAGGTAAAGTTTTTAAACTTGTTCTCTGCCTGCCTCACAGAGATGTTCAGAAGGACTCCGAAAGGCCAGGGTTCCTGTGGTTTGCTTAGAGCGTCTCAAAATACTCGTCTCTCAGCTCCCCCCACATGGACGACGGCAGAGTGACCCTTTACCCGCCAGCACCACGGAGAAGAGCGAGACTCTCCCACAGCAGAGAGCCTGGCCTGATGCAGTGCCTCAAGTATGTCTCATTCTTTTCATACAGCAGAGAAAAACACAGAGGCAGTCACAGGACAGAACATTTTCAAAGTAAAAGTCTTGCTGGTTCACGTCCCTGAGAACAGAAAATGAGACTGATATCAATGTGTTACTTTAGCTTAATTCTTTTTATATTTTCTCCTCTCCTCTGTTGTGAACACAGGAAGTAGCAGGAGGCTCTGAGACCAGGAGGGCCGCCCTCTCCCTTACAGTGCCACCGTTTGCTGCAGAGCAACAGACTCGTACTCAGTCCACACAGTCGACCGGCAGTGATGTTGATAACAAAGGGGAATTGAGCATTCATAAAGCATCCACACCTCCCTCCACAGACCCTAAATATGTGCCACAGAGTTACTCTGCACTGGAGCTGGACTCTGACTCTGATCCTAGATCAGTCTCAGAAGATGCAGTTGTTTCTCGGGTCGATCCACAGGTCGACTCAGATGCATCACCAGACTCTGACCCAAATACAGAGTCTTCGTCTGAGGCTGAGCTCGAATGTCTGGCTGAGCAGAAATCAGTGGCTGCAGGAGAGATGGGGCTCTGTGCTGAAACTGACCTCGCAGGGGAGTCAGAGCCGAGTCTTGAATACGAGGCAGACCCAGAATCAGATGCAGGAGCGGGATCAGAGGATGGCCAAGGACTGGATGCAGAGTCAGGCGATGCTGAAACAGAGTCTGACATCCAGCCTGAATATGATCCTGGTTTTCAGGCCGAGACTGATTCTAACGTCGTGTCCGATCAGCCTCCAGACTCTCAGGGCTCTGCGGAGTCTGAGCTCGAAGTCGAATCTGAGCCTGAGCTGACGGCTGACGACCCACAGCCGCTTCGCTCTGACCTGGAAGACGAGGCCCACGTTGGACCTGGTCAGAGGCCGCTCCTGATCGCAAACCCTGTGGAAGTCCAGGCCGAGCAGGACGACACAGAGATGGAGAACGAGGACTTCTGTGCTGTGTGTCTGATTGGAGGAGAGCTGCTGTGCTGCGACCGCTGTCCAAAAGTCTTTCATCTGTCCTGCCACATCCCGTCTCTGCTCAGCTTCCCCTCGTAAGCTTCTTACACTGTCACATTACTACACATTCTTCTCTCCCCTCCTGTCAGACTGTTAATCTGATGCCGTTTGTTGTCCCGTTCAGAGGTGACTGGGTGTGCAGCCTGTGCAGAGATGTCGAGCAGCCAGAGGTCGACTACGACTGTGAGAACGAGAGAACATCTGGAGAACACAAAGTGGTGCATGGACTGTCTGCATGTGACCAGAGAGTAGGTCATCTCATTAGCCGCATTAATGATAATGATGGCTGCTGGTTTTGGACTTGTGTGTGTGTGTGTGTGTGTGTGCTCCTTCTCCTGCATCTCTAACAACAGTCTTTCATGTTTGGCCGACTGCAGAAATGTGAGCGGCTGACTCTTCTGATCCTCAGCAACATCCTGAGTGCTCCCTTCCACGAGCCCGTCAGTCCACTTGTGAGTGATTACACTTTTATTATACTTACAGGTCCTCATGTTTTGCTCTGACTGCTGCTATTTGTGTGAGGATCACACATCAGGATATGAGAAATGAATGATTGTACCACAGTTTCAGTCTCTGTTTCAGAATCGTTACACCCTTAATGCTTACAGCAGCTGGCAGTCGTCTTCTTCTCTGTCTTTGCCGGTGCTTCACAGCATGTCAAACTGTCGAACAGCTGAAAAGATTAAAACTGCTGGCAGAGATGCACAGAGTTTTGCCATGCATCTGGCTTCCTGCACACACGGAGAACATGATAAATGGGGACCCACTCGTCCCTGCTCTTGAGTGCAGTTATGGAGCGTTTATCTGCTGCATTTTGAAGTGAAACTGGAATGAATGGGTGGATGGTTTAAAAGTCTTAAATGTCACTGCTTTTTCATGCAGGCTCGTCATTACTACCAGATCATCAAGAGACCAATGGACCTGTCTGTAATCAGAGCCAGACTCAATAAGAAGAACACTCGACATTACAGCTGTCCTGATCAGTTTGTTGCTGATGTTTTTCTCATGTTCCACAACTGTGCAAAGTTCAATTATGTAAGCTGAAAACGGATATCTTGTATGTGTAGATTTAAAGTTCAAATAATAAATATCATCATCATCATCAGTAGTTCACAGGCATTCATCTGAGTGTAATTGCTCTTCCTCTCTCTGACCACAGCCTGACTCTGAGGTGGCGAAGGCCGGCCGCAGCCTCGAGGCGTTCTTCGTTTCCAAGCTGAGGGAAGTTTTCCCAGACAGAGTTTTCCCTGCGGCCGAGGTGGACTCTGACAGCGACGAGTACGACGAGGCCTACAGAACCGCCGAGAGCGGTTTCCCCTGGCCAGAGAGGAGGGAGCAGTGCCACAGGAAGAGGAAGAGGAGACATTCTCTCAAGTCAAGGAGATATCACTTCTAACTGAGGTGAATGGAGCGCAGCCATGGACACAGCTATGCTGTGTTTGTGTGTAATTATACTGTTTTTATTGAGCAGCCTGTGAGGCTGTAACAGTGTTTCCATTCTGTAATCTGAGAGGAGCCCTGCTCGGGGTTTGCAGGATCACAGTACTGCCATCCGATGGCAGCTGAACATATTTTATCATTCCTGCAGACTTCAACTGATCAGAGGAGCAGGGAGAGTGAAAAGGTTTAGCTTACGTAATATATGCTTCACATTTGGAATCATACAGAGTTTGTTGAGTTGCTCCTGCTTAAAACGAGTTATAGTAGTGCGGCGATGCTGTCGTTGTTTCTGTGTCATATTTTTGGACGTTGATGATTTGCCCCGATGCACTGGAAATTACTTACTGTGTTTACATTTAGACCTCCTAAAATCACAAACCTTATGTTATATGCTATGTATACTGTACAAAGAGGATGCTGTAGTTGGATGTTCATTAATCTCACTTTGCATCTTTATGAAGTTGTACTTTTTTAGGTGAATCTAGCCCTCATTATACACAGCACTTTGAAACTTTGATATTAGTAAATTCAGCATATTCGTAAATGTTCACCATATTTATACATGTGTAACTGTACAGAATTTATTTTACTATATCTGTCATTTTAACTACTAAATGATTGCAGGCAATTATCATAGGTTTGATTATTGATATAATTATGTGTCTTGGTAGCTTTTTTTGAAAAGCAGCAGCAAATCATATTAACTTTGTCTTTTTAATCAGAGCGATACAGAATGTCAGTGAAAGCACCGTAACCAGTGTTAGAGCTCAATAAGGCATATTTCATGTTGGTCAGAGGATTTAATATCTAGATCAAACCACCCGAGAAAATTTAAATTTTGCATTTAACCAGTTAAGTTTGTGTAACATTTCTGTTTCACCTGTGTTTCAGCAAAACGTGGTTGTCCTCTAATATCTAAATATCTCAGGCTTAAGGAGAATGTAAGGTATTGATATCATTCAGTATGGATTATTTTAAAAACGTCCTCGCTTTGTAGAGCCACTCTGTAGAGAGGAAATATGTAATTTTCTAATACGCACTGTTGTAGCGCATTTCCTGTTTTTAAATATACTTTACTTGCTTCCTGCTGCTTAAGATAGACTTTCCTTGACTTTTACAGTAATTAATGCACAAATTATTGTCTGTATCTTCTTCTCAAGAGTAGTGAATATACAACATACCTGTATGTAATGGCACTTCCTTTTAAACCAATAGATGTAATAATATTTCCTATTGTATGAGGGAAGACTGATAAACTATAGTTACTGTCACTGTTTGATGAGAACAATGGTTCTTTTTTTCATTTTTTTTTTTACTGTAACGGTCAACAGTACATGCACATATATCAATATCAATAAAATGCATTCAAGAGAATATATTTAAAATTATTTTCCATTCGCTATTATTAATCACTATAAGTTACCAGAGGTGAACAAAAGAAAAGGAGAATGTGTTTTGTCAGCACAGATGAATCATTTACACCAGTTTACTGTAAATATTCATCCAATGTTTGAAGCCAGCACTCAATGTGTACTACAGCCATTTATGGTTGGACTATATATACAGAGATATATATAGAGAGAGATATGACATATTCTCACAGATAATTTCCACTAAATGAATCGCAGCACTATAAGATGTCTTCAGATCTTTAAGCCGGATGTTGCAGGTTTGGGGGACGACGATGAATAAAACATGAATTTTTGCTGCCTGTGAAAATATCTGATGAGGTCCATCTTCTCCTTTAATTTCACTGTCTTCTCTGATTAAACTTGTGATAGTGATGATTGAAATATCCCATGCCAATCTCCCTCTCTGAGGTAGAGTAATCATTGTGCTGGACGACAGAACGTGGTTTGGATCTCTGAGAGGTGAGAAACAACAGAGGCCACGCTGGGACCTGTTACTGTAAGGAGCTGCAGAAGGTTTGTGCACATTTCATGGAAAACTGTCAAACACAATGGACCAGTAGCATGTTTAATGGTTTTATAGATAATGGTAAAAAATATAGTAAATAACACAGTTAACAAAACTGCATCTCTACAGCTTCCCCCCTTAAATTAAGGTCATTTCAGTGAAGGAGAATGGCAGAGGTAATGATGATTGATTTATTTAAGGCTGCTACAATATCAACACTGACCACCACATATTGATTTTCTAACTTTTTACTATTTCAAATGTTAAAAACCTTATTTCATTGTAGAGCTGCATGCAGCCCTTTGATTTGCTCAGTCACTCCTTGCCCTGTCTCTCTGACAGCAGACCCATCGGTCAAAGGGCCCTGGTCCTGAGGACGTACAAAGACAGTCTGGAAATAAACCATTTCAGAAGTCTTGAGGTTGTTTGTCTGATCCTTAGGGCAACACTGAAAACTCAGCATCCAAAATGAAGACTGCAAAGCTTTTGGGAAACCTTGTTTAAAGGTCTGATTCAAGGAGTAAGAAAGCCTGTAGAAAGACTGAAAGGTCCCAGAAAACAAAAGCATTCCTGTGGCTCTCAGGGTGAAGTGGCTTTTGATAGTTTTTGAGATTGGGCATGTTCAAGCCTGACTCTATTTTAAAGGCTGATGTCCAAAGGGAAGACTAAAAGAGCTCTTAGAAAAACTGCCTCAAGTGAGTTTTGTCCAGCTGCTCAAGCTGTTAAGATGCACCTCATAAATTCAGAGATTGTGGGTACAATCCTCAGGCAGCTTGTTGAAGTTTTTAAGGCTGGTGTACAAGGGCAAGGTCTGAAAAGTTTAGAGGAAGACAGTCCAAACATTTAACCAAATGGCTCAACTGGCGTTTTTTCTGCCGTTGGCTTTCGTGTGTTTTCATTGGCTGCGTCGTGTGTCGTCATCGGTCATGACCTTGTGGGCGGAGCCCTGAGAGGCAGAGAGGCGGAGAAACGAAGCCGGAAAACAGATTTAAACCAACATGAGAGCTGTTGCCTCTGTTTGTCAGTACTGTGAGAAAACTGGATTACTGAAGAAGCCTGCATACTAAAGCAAGCTTTGGAGCTGCTTTTTGTCGAACGAGTGAAGATGGACGCTGAACATGGCACGAAGGTAAGGCTAAGGAGCGAACTAACTAGCGGCTAGCATTAGCATTTGCGTTAGCGGGTAGCGTTAGCATTAGCCTTCTCTTTTATTTACATATTTTGACTATATTTCCATTTTCAGTCATTTTTATCGCGTGGGCAAGAGTGTGTTTGTGTTTCCGTGACTGAGGCGTCCCTGACGTGAGCTGTGGACCCCCAACATGAACGGATGAAAACAACGAGCTCGTGATAGTCTGTTTAAATCCCTGTTGTATTTTGTTTGTGTTTCTGTGACGGAGGCGTCCCTGACATGAGTTGTGGGCATCTTACGGAGGCAAGGTAACTATGTAGTAGTCAGTCGTGAACATTTGTGGTCTCACTGTATCATTGTATGTCTATTTGTGGTCTTATTGCATCATTTTGTGTCTTTACTTGGCTATTTTATATATATTTTATATAACTGTTTATGGTCAGCTGCTTCTTTGTCTCTTTGTAGTCGGTCTCACTGCGTCTCTGTAGTTCTGTGTCCTGATCATTTTACATTTCTTTGAGGTCTTTTTGCTTCATTGTGGCAGTTTAGCATCTCATTGTGATTGTTTTGTGTCTCAGTTTTTTGTCTGTCGTTTTTGTTTGTTTATAGATTTGTGGCTACAATCTGTCCATAGCTGTATATTGTCCCATACTTGTACAGTATATGTTAGTAATGAGAAATGTGTTTGTTGTGTCTTAATACTTGATGCTTGACGCTTTTTAACGTTTCATCCGCGGCAGGAAAGCATTCAACCAATCAGGGCGTAGCTTCTTGAAACATCACACTAGCAGCTGACGGAAGATGGCAGAGACTCTGGTCTCACTATCCAGCACTATTTGACAATGGCAACAAATATTATAAAGATAACGATTTTAAAGACAGTGTTTGGATGAAAGTAGGAGAGGAGCTCGGTAATGAAAACAACTCAGGAGGTGATGGCAGTCAGTATTTTCTGAAACAGCCCTCTAATGTTTGTTCAAAATTCTGGTTCAGCTGTATATCAGTATATCAGAATCACTTAATAATAGAAGTAATCTGCTGTATAAAAATAATGTATAAGTAATCTGTATTAATAGAAGTAATGTAAAAGTAATTAGAAATATCAGAAGTAAGATGTAATAGTCAAAGTAATGTGTTACTAAATGTAGTTTACAACAGTAAAAGTTACGTGTGAATTTAGAAGTAGTAATTTAAAAAGTAATATGTAATGGTAAAAGTAATCTAATATTAGTGGTAACAGTAATTCTGTAATATAAAAGCAATGCAGAAATAATCGTAATCCAAAAAAGGCGTCATAAAAATGTCATGTTATAGTAAGAGATCAAAAATGTCATTGTATAATAAGGTGTAAAATTGTCATAGTATAGGACGGCATGTAAAACCATCAAATGTTGTGGTTCAGCTATAATATTGAGTATTTATCTGTGTTTTCATGGTTAAACTGTTGATGAGGAATAGGTAGTAATGTATTGATCATTTTCCTTTGTATGTTTCTCTTTGATTTCTTCCAGGTGTCACCACTTCATCCACGACATCATCTACGATCGCCGAGACATGGTCCATGGTCGGAGAGACATTGTTGAGGATGAGGGAGACATCGTCCACGATCAGAGACATTGTCCACGATCGCAGAGACCTTGTCAAAGACGAGAGAGACGTTGTCCATGATCAGAGACATTGTCCCATGCTTCGCAGAGCTCTGCGCAAGAATCGGTAGAGACACTGTGGTTCCTCGATTCGACGGCATGACCGCGATCATGGAGATATTTGTCAATGATTACAGAGACACCGTCTATGATCTCAGAGACATCGTCCACGATCACAAAGACATTGTCCATGGTTGCAGAGACATTGTCCATAATCTCAGAGACTTTGTCCGCGATCACAGAGACGTAGTCCACGATCAACGAGAGTCTTCGTACAATGAAGAAGTTCTTTGAGACCAGGACAGAGGCCTCCAGGTAATTCACCAGCAGCTTTACATCAACTGTCCAACACAGAGCACTGACATTAAACTGTTCATGTTCAGTATTCAGTATATCAGAAAAACTTAATAATAGAATTAATCTGCTGTATAAAAATAAGGTATAAGTAATCTGTATTAATAGAAGTAATGTAAAAGTAATTAGCAATATCAGAGGTAAGATGTAATAGTCCAAGTAATGTGTTACTGGATGTAGTTTACAACAGTAAAAATTAATTGTGAATTTAGAAGTAATATGTAATAAGAAAAGTAATATGTAATGGTAAAAGTAATCTAATAATAGTGGTAACAATGATTCTGTAATATAAAAGCAATGCAGAAATAATCGTAATCCAAAAAAGGTGTCATAAAAATGTCATGTTATAATAAGAGATCAAAAATGTCACAGTATAGTATGTGGTCAAAAATGTCCAAAAACGCCACAGTATAGTAAAGCATCAAAAATGTCAGAAAATGTCATTGTATAATAAGGTGTAAAATTGTCATAGTGTAGGACGGCATGTAAAACCATCAAATGTTGTGGTTCAGCTGTAATGTTGAATATTTCTCTGTGTATTCATGGTTAAACTGTTGATGAGGAATAGGTAGTAATGTATTGATCATTTTCCTTTGTATGTTTCTCTTTGATTTCCTCCAGGTGTCACCACTTCATCCACAACATCATCTACGATCGCCGAGACATGGTCCATGGTCGGAGAGACATTGTTGAGGATGAGGGAGACATCGTCCACGATCAGAGACATTGTCCACGATCGCAGAGACCTTGTCAAAGACGAGAGAGACGTTGTCCATGATCAGAGACATTGTCCCATGCTTCGCAGAGCTCTGCGCAAGAATCGGTAGAGACACTGTGGTTCCTCGATTCGACGGCATGACCGCGATCATGGAGATATTTGTCGATGATTACAGAGACACCGTCTATGATCTCAGAGACATCGTCCACGATCACAAAGACATTGTCCATGATCACAGAGACTTTGTCCATAATCTCAGAGACATTGTCCGCGATCACAGAGACGTAGTCCACGATCACAGAGTCTTCGTACAATGAAGAAGTTCTTTGAGACCAGGACAGAGGCCTCCAGGTAATTCACCAGCAGCTTTACATCAACTGTCCAACACAGAGCACTGACATTAAACTGTTCATGTTCAGTATTCAGTATATCAGAAAAACTTAATAATAGAATTAATCTGCTGTATAAAAATAATGTATTTGTAATCTGTATCAATAGAAGTAATGTAAAAGTAATTAGCAATATCAGAAGTAAGAGGTAATAGTCAAAGTAATGTGTTACTGGATGTAGTTTACAACAGTAAAAATTAATTGTGAATTTAGAAGTAATATGTAATAAGAAAAGTAATATGTAATGGTAAAAGTAATCTAATAATAGTGGTAACAATGATTCTGTAATATAAAAGCAATGCAGAAATAATCGTAATCCAAAAAAGGTGTCATAAAAATGTCATGTTATAATAAGAGATCAAAAATGTCACAGTATAGTATGTGGTCAAAAATGTCCAAAAACGCCACAGTATAGTAAAGCATCAAAAATGTCAGAAAATGTCATTGTATAATAAGGTGTAAAATTGTCATAGTGTAGGACGGCATGTAAAACCATCAAATGTTGTGGTTCAGCTGTAATGTTGAATATTTCTCTGTGTATTCATGGTTAAACTGTTGATGAGGAATAGGTAGTAATGTATTGATCATTTTCCTTTGTATGTTTCTCTTTGATTTCCTCCAGGTGTCACCACTTCATCCACAACATCATCTACGATCGCCGAGACATGGTCCATGGTCGGAGAGACATTGTTGAGGATGAGGGAGACATCGTCCACGATCAGAGACACTGTCCACGATCGCAGAGACCTTGTCAAAGACAAGAGAGACGTTGTCCATGATCAGAGACATTGTCCCATGCTTCGCAGAGCTCTGCGCAAGAATCGGTAGAGACACTGTGGTTCCTCGATTCGACGGCATGACCGCGATCATGGAGATATTTGTCGATGATTACAGAGACACCGTCTATGATCTCAGAGACATCGTCCACGATCACAAAGACATTGTCCATGATCACAGAGACTTTGTCCATAATCTCAGAGACTTTGTCCGCGATCACAGAGACGTAGTCCACGATCAAAGAGAGTCTTCGTACAATGAAGAAGTTCTTTGAGACCAGGACAGAGGCCTCCAGGTAATTCACCAGCAGCTTTACATCAACTGTCCAACACAGAGCACTGACATTAAACTGTTCATGTTCAGTATTCAGTATATCAGAAAAACTTAATAATAGAATTAATCTGCTGTATAAAAATAATGTATAAGTAATCTGTATCAATAGAAGTAATGTAAAAGTAATTGGCAATATCAGCAGTAAGAGGTAATAGTCAAAGTAATGTGTGTAGTTTATAACAGTAAAAGTTACCTGTGAATTTAGAAGTAATATATAACAAGTAATATGTAATGGTAAAAGTAATCTAATATTAGTGGTAACAGTAATTCTGTAATATAAAAGCAATGCAGAAGTAATTGTAATCCAAAAAAGAAGTAAAAATGTCATGTTATAGTAAGAGATCAAAAATGTCATTGTATAATAAGGTGTAAAATTGTCATAGTGTAGGACGGCATGTAAAACCATCAAATGTTGTGGTTCAGCTGTAATGTTGAATATTTCTCTGTGTATTCATGGTTAAACTGTTGATGAGGAATAGGTAGTAATGTATTGATCATTTTCCTTTGTATGTTTCTCTTTGATTTCCTCCAGGTGTCACCACTTCATCCACAACATCATCTACGATCGCCGAGACATGGTCCATGGTCGGAGAGACATTGTTGAGGATGAGGGAGACATCGTCCACGATCAGAGACATTGTCCACGATCGCAGAGACCTTGTCAAAGACGAGAGAGACGTTGTCCATGATCAGAGACATTGTCCCATGCTTCGCAGAGCTCTGCGCAAGAATCGGTAGAGACACTGTGGTTCCTCGATTCGACGGCATGACCGCGATCATGGAGATATTTGTCGATGATTACAGAGACACCGTCTATGATCTCAGAGACATCGTCCACGATCACAAAGACATTGTCCATGATCACAGAGACTTTGTCCATAATCTCAGAGACATTGTCCGCGATCACAGAGACGTAGTCCACGATCACAGAGTCTTCGTACAATGAAGAAGTTCTTTGAGACCAGGACAGAGGCCTCCAGGTAATTCACCAGCAGCTTTACATCAACTGTCCAACACAGAGCACTGACATTAAACTGTTCATGTTCAGTATTCAGTATATCAGAAAAACTTAATAATAGAATTAATCTGCTGTATAAAAATAATGTATTTGTAATCTGTATCAATAGAAGTAATATAAAAGTAATTAGCAATATCAGAAGTAAGAGGTAATAGTCAAAGTAATGTGTTACTGGATGTAGTTTACAACAGTAAAAATTAATTGTGAATTTAGAAGTAATATGTAATAAGAAAAGTAATATGTAATGGTAAAAGTAATCTAATAATAGTGGTAACAATGATTCTGTAATATAAAAGCAATGCAAAAATAATCGTAATCCAAAAAAGATGTCATAAAAATGTCATGTTATAATAAGAGATCAAAAATGTCACAGTATAGTATGTGGTCAAAAATGTCCAAAAACGCCACAGTATAGTAAAGCATCAAAAATGTCAGAAAATGTCATTGTATAATAAGGTGTAAAATTGTCATAGTGTAGGACGGCATGTAAAACCATCAAATGTTGTGGTTCAGCTGTAATGTTGAATATTTCTCTGTGTATTCATGGTTAAACTGTTGATGAGGAATAGGTAGTAATGTATTGATCATTTTCCTTTGTATGTTTCTCTTTGATTTCCTCCAGGTGTCACCACTTCATCCACAACATCATCTACGATCGCCGAGACATGGTCCATGGTCGGAGAGACATTGTTGAGGATGAGGGAGACATCGTCCACGATCAGAGACATTGTCCACGATCGCAGAGACCTTGTCAAAGACGAGAGAGACGTTGTCCATGATCAGAGACATTGTCCCATGCTTCGCAGAGCTCTGCGCAAGAATCGGTAGAGACACTGTGGTTCCTCGATTCGACGGCATGACCGCGATCATGGAGATATTTGTCGATGATTACAGAGACACCGTCTATGATCTCAGAGACATCGTCCACGATCACAAAGACATTGTCCATGATCACAGAGACTTTGTCCATAATCTCAGAGACTTTGTCCGCGATCACAGAGACGTAGTCCACGATCAAAGAGAGTCTTCGTACAATGAAGAAGTTCTTTGAGACCAGGACAGAGGCCTCCAGGTAATTCACCAGCAGCTTTACATCAACTGTCCAACACAGAGCACTGACATTAAACTGTTCATGTTCAGTATTCAGTATATCAGAAAAACTTAATAATAGAATTAATCTGCTGTATAAAAATAATGTATAAGTAATCTGTATCAATAGAAGTAATGTAAAAGTAATTAGCAATATCAGCAGTAAGAGGTAATAGTCAAAGTAATGTGTGTAGTTTATAACAGTAAAAGTTACCTGTGAATTTAGAAGTAATATATAACAAGTAATATGTAATGGTAAAAGTAATCTAATATTAGTGGTAACAGTAATTCTGTAATATAAAAGCAATGCAGAAGTAATTGTAATCCAAAAAAGAAGTAAAAATGTCATGTTATAGTAAGAGATCAAAAATGTCATTGTATAATAAGGTGTAAAATTGTCATAGTGTAGGACGGCATGTAAAACCATCAAATGTTGTGGTTCAGCTGTAATGTTGAATATTTCTCTGTGTATTCATGGTTAAACTGTTGATGAGGAATAGGTAGTAATGTATTGATCATTTTCCTTTGTATGTTTCTCTTTGATTTCCTCCAGGTGTCACCACTTCATCCACAACATCATCTACGATCGCCGAGACATGGTCCATGGTCGGAGAGACATTGTTGAGGATGAGGGAGACATCGTCCACGATCAGAGACATTGTCCACGATCGCAGAGACCTTGTCAAAGACGAGAGAGACGTTGTCCATGATCAGAGACATTGTCCCATGCTTCGCAGAGCTCTGCGCAAGAATCGGTAGAGACACTGTGGTTCCTCGATTCGACGGCATGACCGCGATCATGGAGATATTTGTCGATGATTACAGAGACACCGTCTATGATCTCAGAGACATCGTCCACGATCACAAAGACATTGTCCATGATCACAGAGACTTTGTCCATAATCTCAGAGACATTGTCCGCGATCACAGAGACGTAGTCCACGATCACAGAGTCTTCGTACAATGAAGAAGTTCTTTGAGACCAGGACAGAGGCCTCCAGGTAATTCACCAGCAGCTTTACATCAACTGTCCAACACAGAGCACTGACATTAAACTGTTCATGTTCAGTATTCAGTATATCAGAAAAACTTAATAATAGAATTAATCTGCTGTATAAAAATAATGTATTTGTAATCTGTATCAATAGAAGTAATATAAAAGTAATTAGCAATATCAGAAGTAAGAGGTAATAGTCAAAGTAATGTGTTACTGGATGTAGTTTACAACAGTAAAAATTAATTGTGAATTTAGAAGTAATATGTAATAAGAAAAGTAATATGTAATGGTAAAAGTAATCTAATAATAGTGGTAACAATGATTCTGTAATATAAAAGCAATGCAAAAATAATCGTAATCCAAAAAAGATGTCATAAAAATGTCATGTTATAATAAGAGATCAAAAATGTCACAGTATAGTATGTGGTCAAAAATGTCCAAAAACGCCACAGTATAGTAAAGCATCAAAAATGTCAGAAAATGTCATTGTATAATAAGGTGTAAAATTGTCATAGTGTAGGACGGCATGTAAAACCATCAAATGTTGTGGTTCAGCTGTAATGTTGAATATTTCTCTGTGTATTCATGGTTAAACTGTTGATGAGGAATAGGTAGTAATGTATTGATCATTTTCCTTTGTATGTTTCTCTTTGATTCCCTCCAGGTGTCACCACTTCATCCACAACATCATCTACGATCGCCGAGACATGGTCCATGGTCGGAGAGACATTGTTGAGGATGAGGGAGACATCGTCCACGATCAGAGACACTGTCCACGATCGCAGAGACCTTGTCAAAGACGAGAGAGACGTTGTCCATGATCAGAGACATTGTCCCATGCTTCGCAGAGCTCTGCGCAAGAATCGGTAGAGACACTGTGGTTCCTCGATTCGACGGCATGACCGCGATCATGGAGATATTTGTCGATGATTACAGAGACACCGTCTATGATCTCAGAGACATCGTCCACGATCACAAAGACATTGTCCATGATCACAGAGACTTTGTCCATAATCTCAGAGACTTTGTCCGCGATCACAGAGACGTAGTCCACGATCAAAGAGAGTCTTCGTACAATGAAGAAGTTCTTTGAGACCAGGACAGAGGCCTCCAGGTAATTCACCAGCAGCTTTACATCAACTGTCCAACACAGAGCACTGACATTAAACTGTTCATGTTCAGTATTCAGTATATCAGAAAAACTTAATAATAGAATTAATCTGCTGTATAAAAATAATGTATAAGTAATCTGTATCAATAGAAGTAATGTAAAAGTAATTAGCAATATCAGCAGTAAGAGGTAATAGTCAAAGTAATGTGTTACTGGATGTAGTTTATAACAGTAAAAGTTACCTGTGAATTTAGAAGTAATATATAACAAGTAATATGTAATGGTAAAAGTAATCTAATATTAGTGGTAACAGTAATTCTGTAATATAAAAGCAATGCAGAAGTAATTGTAATCCAAAAAAGAAGTAAAAATGTCATGTTATAGTAAGAGATCAAAAATGTCATTGTATAATAAGGTGTAAAATTGTCATAGTGTAGGACGGCATGTAAAACCATCAAATGTTGTGGTTCAGCTGTAATGTTGAATATTTCTCTGTGTATTCATGGTTAAACTGTTGATGAGGAATAGGTAGTAATGTATTGATCATTTTCCTTTGTATGTTTCTCTTTGATTTCCTCCAGGTGTCACCACTTCATCCACAACATCATCTACGATCGCCGAGACATGGTCCATGGTCGGAGAGACATTGTTGAGGATGAGGGAGACATCGTCCACGATCAGAGACATTGTCCACGATCGCAGAGACCTTGTCAAAGACGAGAGAGACGTTGTCCATGATCAGAGACATTGTCCCATGCTTCGCAGAGCTCTGCGCAAGAATCGGTAGAGACACTGTGGTTCCTCGATTCGACGGCATGACCGCGATCATGGAGATATTTGTCGATGATTACAGAGACACCGTCTATGATCTCAGAGACATCGTCCACGATCACAAAGACATTGTCCATGATCACAGAGACTTTGTCCATAATCTCAGAGACATTGTCCGCGATCACAGAGACGTAGTCCACGATCACAGAGTCTTCGTACAATGAAGAAGTTCTTTGAGACCAGGACAGAGGCCTCCAGGTAATTCACCAGCAGCTTTACATCAACTGTCCAACACAGAGCACTGACATTAAACTGTTCATGTTCAGTATTCAGTATATCAGAAAAACTTAATAATAGAATTAATCTGCTGTATAAAAATAATGTATTTGTAATCTGTATCAATAGAAGTAATATAAAAGTAATTAGCAATATCAGAAGTAAGAGGTAATAGTCAAAGTAATGTGTTACTGGATGTAGTTTACAACAGTAAAAATTAATTGTGAATTTAGAAGTAATATGTAATAAGAAAAGTAATATGTAATGGTAAAAGTAATCTAATAATAGTGGTAACAATGATTCTGTAATATAAAAGCAATGCAAAAATAATCGTAATCCAAAAAAGATGTCATAAAAATGTCATGTTATAATAAGAGATCAAAAATGTCACAGTATAGTATGTGGTCAAAAATGTCCAAAAACGCCACAGTATAGTAAAGCATCAAAAATGTCAGAAAATGTCATTGTATAATAAGGTGTAAAATTGTCATAGTGTAGGACGGCATGTAAAACCATCAAATGTTGTGGTTCAGCTGTAATGTTGAATATTTCTCTGTGTATTCATGGTTAAACTGTTGATGAGGAATAGGTAGTAATGTATTGATCATTTTCCTTTGTATGTTTCTCTTTGATTCCCTCCAGGTGTCACCACTTCATCCACAACATCATCTACGATCGCCGAGACATGGTCCATGGTCGGAGAGACATTGTTGAGGATGAGGGAGACATCGTCCACGATCAGAGACACTGTCCACGATCGCAGAGACCTTGTCAAAGACGAGAGAGACGTTGTCCATGATCAGAGACATTGTCCCATGCTTCGCAGAGCTCTGCGCAAGAATCGGTAGAGACACTGTGGTTCCTCGATTCGACGGCATGACCGCGATCATGGAGATATTTGTCGATGATTACAGAGACACCGTCTATGATCTCAGAGACATCGTCCACGATCACAAAGACATTGTCCATGATCACAGAGACTTTGTCCATAATCTCAGAGACTTTGTCCGCGATCACAGAGACGTAGTCCACGATCAAAGAGAGTCTTCGTACAATGAAGAAGTTCTTTGAGACCAGGACAGAGGCCTCCAGGTAATTCACCAGCAGCTTTACATCAACTGTCCAACACAGAGCACTGACATTAAACTGTTCATGTTCAGTATTCAGTATATCAGAAAAACTTAATAATAGAATTAATCTGCTGTATAAAAATAATGTATAAGTAATCTGTATCAATAGAAGTAATGTAAAAGTAATTAGCAATATCAGCAGTAAGAGGTAATAGTCAAAGTAATGTGTTACTGGATGTAGTTTATAACAGTAAAAGTTACCTGTGAATTTAGAAGTAATATATAACAAGTAATATGTAATGGTAAAAGTAATCTAATATTAGTGGTAACAGTAATTCTGTAATATAAAAGCAATGCAGAAGTAATTGTAATCCAAAAAAGAAGTAAAAATGTCATGTTATAGTAAGAGATCAAAAATGTCATTGTATAATAAGGTGTAAAATTGTCATAGTATAGGACGGCATGTAAAACCATCAAATGTTGTGGTTCAGCTGTAATGTTGAATATTTCTCTGTGTTTTCATGGTTAAACTGTTGATGAGGAATAGGTAGTAATGTATTGATCATTTTCCTTTGTATGTTTCTCTTTGATTTCCTCCAGGTGTCACCACTTCATCCACGACATCATCTACGATCGCCGAGACATGGTCCATGGTCGGAGAGACATTGTTGAGGATGAGGGAGACATCGTCCACGATCAGAGACACTGTCCACGATCGCAGAGACCTTGTCAAAGACGAGAGAGACGTTGTCCATGATCAGAGACATTGTCCCATGCTTCGCAGAGCTCTGCGCAAGAATCGGTAGAGACACTGTGGTTCCTCGATTCGACGGCATGACCGCGATCATGGAGATATTTGTCGATGATTACAGAGACACCGTCTATGATCTCAGAGACATCGTCCACGATCACAAAGACATTGTCCATGATCAAAGAGACTTTGTCCATAATCTCAGAGACATTGTCTGCGATCACAGAGACGTAGTCCACGATCGCAGAGACATGGTCCACGATTGGAGAGACATTGTCCTTGACGAATGGGGACTTGGTCCCAGATTAGTCAGAGACATTGAAGAATTTCCTTGAGACCAGGACAGAGGCCTCCAGGTAATTCACTAACAGCTTTACATCAACTGTCCAACACAGAGCACTGACATCAGACTGTTCAGTATTCACTATATCAGATAAAAAAAGTTGACACCCGCGTTTTTGATGTCAGCCACCATTTTTGTTGAATGCGACAGGCGTGTCATCGTTTGGAGTGAAAAAATGTCAAAATTTCATGGTCACATTTTTCAGCTCAAAGTCACTCAGGGACATGTTTTATGCCATTTGGAGTGGATTTGGACAGGTTTTAGGTGAATTCGTTTGAAAAAGTTGACACCCGCGTTTTTGATGTTGGCCACCATTTTTGATGACTGCGACAGGCAGTTTGTAGTGAAATAATGTCAAAATTTCATGGACACATTTTTCAGCTCAAAGTCACTCAGGGACATGTTTTATGCCATTTGGAGTGGATTTGGACAAGTTTTAGGTGAATTCGTTGAAAAAGTTGACACCCGCGTTTTCCTGTTGGCCACCATTTTTGGCGACTGCGACAGGCAGTTTGTAGTGAAATAATGTCAAAATTTCATGGTCACATTTTTCACGCTCAAAGTCACTCAGGGACATGTTTTATGCCATTTGGAGTGGATTTGGACGAGTTTTAGGTGAATTCTTTGAAAAGTTGACACCCGCGTTTTTGATGTTGGCCACCATTTTTGGTGACTGCGAACAGGCAGTTTGTAGTGAAATAATGTCAAAATTTCATGGTCACATTTTTCAGCTCAAAGTCACTCAGGGACATGTTTTATGCCATTTGGAAGTGGATTTGGACAAGTTTTAGGTGAATTCGTTGAAAAAGTTGACACCCGCGTTTTCCTTTTGGTTACCACTTTTGGTGACTGCGACAGGCAGTTTGTAGTGAAATAATGGTCAAAATTTCATGGACACATTTTTCAGCTCAAAGTCACTCAGGGACATGTTTTATGCCATTTGAAGTGGATTTGGACAAGTTTTAGGTGAATTCGTTGAAAAAGTTGACACCCCGCGTTTTCCTTTTGGTTACCACTTTTGGTGACTGCGACAGGCAGTTTGTAGTGAAATAATGTCAAAATTTCATGGACACATTTTTCAGCTCAAAGTCACTCAGGGACATGTTTTATGCCATTTGGAGTGGATTTGGACGAGTTTTAGATAATTCGTTGAAAAAAGTTGACACCCGCGTTTTCCTTTTGGTTACCACTT